>NC_057798.1:655615534-655626842 GCF_018294505.1 Triticum aestivum | reverse complement strand
CTCGGTGGTGTGCGCGGGAGGGAAGCAGAGGAGGGAACGGGGTCCAGGGGAAGAGAGGGGAGGTGCAGGGGGCGAGGGCGTCTCCGTGGCGTCGCGAGGGAGTCGGGGAGGCTGCCACGGCGAAGCAGGAGGTGGCCGGTGCTCTTCGGGCGCGCGCCACGCCTCGCCTCTGCCTACTGGCAGAGGAAGAAGAGGACAAGGGGGGAGGTGGGCTGGGCCGCCAGGTGGGCTGCACAGGGGGGGGCTGGGCCAGCACAGGTGAGCGCCAGGTAGTACCTTCTCTTTTCTTTTTATTTACTGTTTTCTATTTTTGTTCTGTTTGTTTTGAATTTGGTTTTGAAACCAATTCAATTTATTTTGCTTCTGACAATATTTTTAGGAGCTAAAAGAATTAAAACAATGCTCCACAAAAATATTTCAGAATTATTGGACCTATATTTATTTAATAGTAGATATAAATCCAATTCAAATAATTATTGATTTAATTCAAATGCCCAAATTAAATGTTTCTGAGATACCAAAAATATTGGTTTGGATTTTACCTCTTTGCCAATATTTCCAGAGGATAACAGGAACATTTTCTTGGACACATTTGAGAAGATTTAATTGTTGGTTATTTTTAGAGGTTTCTGAGGCTTTGAAAATTCCTCAATTCAAATTTCATTTGAATTTAAACATGATGCAGCAAGAGGTCTAGCCTAGTGCATTACCAGAAGCTAGGGATGTGACACAGGGCGAACGACACATGGTTACAATGCATGTGTTCGTTGTGACAGGAATCCGCTGTCATACGCAATACTTAGCAAGATCTGTTACATTGGACACCGCCGTTTCCTTGCCAAGGACAAGCCGCATCCTAGAAAATACCGAAGACATGTGTTCAATGCAAAGCATGGAAACCGTGATGCGCCAAAGAGGCTCACCGCCGATGAGTTGCAAGTGGAATTAGAGAAGGTCAGGCATATTACACCAGGAAACCATCCTGGTAATGGTAGCAGGAAAAGGAAGCGTGGCACGGTAGAAGAGAGATTATTGTTTACCCGCAGGTCCACTTTGTGGAACTTGGAGTATTGGAAAGATTTGGATCTGCGGCATAATCTTGATGTGATGCACATCGAGATAAATATATGTGACAACATTATCGGCACACTTCTTAACATTGAAGGCAAGACGAAAGATACCTTAAAATCTAGGATTGATTTGACACACCTGGGTATCAGAAAGGATTTGCAGGTGCAAGATGAAGGTAAACCACGGGATATGGCACCAGCTGTGTACGTCTTGGACAAGGTAAAAAGAAAAGAATTCTGTGAGGTCCTGTCACGTGTGAGATTCCCACATGGATTTGCTTCCAACCCTGAAAGGAGAGTCAGTGTAGATGGAAACAAGGTACAAGGGTTGAAAACTCATGACTGCCACGTCCTACTTCAAAGGGTTTTACCTGTTATCCTTAGAGGATTGGGCCGCCCTGACTTATACAGAGCAATTGCAGACTTGGGACAATTCTTCAGGGAACTCTACAGTAGAAATATCAGGATAGATGCTTTGGAGCGTCTTAGAGACAAGATACCAACTATCCTATGCGACCTTGAGAAGATATATCCTCCAGCCTTCTTTGATGTGATGGTGCATTTGGCTGTTCATCTACCTGATGATGCACTACTTAGAGGTCTAGTACAGTATGGCTGGATGTACCCTATTGAAAGGTGGCTAGGAACTTTCAAGGGCTATGTTAGGAACATAGCTAGACCCGAGGGTTCCATTGCAGAGGCCTACATTGCTACAGAAGGGTTGACATTCTGCTCAAAATACATTGAAACGGCTTATCAGCTTAGCAAAGAGGTGGGTGAAGACAATCTTGGGCTCAATGTTTTCGATTATTCTGTTCGAGTTACAGGGAAGAGTCGACAAGAGGACAAACCTAAAGATTTGGACAAAATGGTTTGGTATGTGTTGAATAATTGTCCTGAGATACTACCTTATATCAAGTAAGTGCAGTACTGCAGCTTATACATCGTAATATACTAAACTTGCAGCACATTCTTATATATTTAGATGTTTGACGCGATCACTATGTTGTGCAACATGTACAAAGAGGAGTTACTGCCTCAAAATCCAAGAAACATTGACAAACTGGTTATGGCAGGATTTGCGAAATGGTTCAAGAACCATGTAAGCTTTTGAAGTGCACTGTCAGTTTTTTTAATATATTGAGTACATAAGATGATCAGCTTGTCTATTTTCTAACCATAGGTTAAGAAGATGCGGGAGGATGGGCAGGCAGTTGATGATGCCCTTTACTCACTAGCAATGGGTCCTGATACTCGGGTAAGACATTATGAATCTTGCGTTGTTGGAGATGTGCGCTACAAAACCCTTGCACGAAACGAAGGCAGGAAGACACAAAACAGTGCCATCATGAGCACGGATACGTATGACAAAGAGACAACTAAAATGTATGCTAACATAACAGACATTGTTCAGTTGCAGTATATCTCCAGTTTCGAGGATCATCGGTGTGCGGTTCTGTTGTGCTGTCGTTGGTATAACCTGTTTTCCAGGATCGCAAAACCCAGAGCTGATGATTATTTCAAATCCATCAATGTCAAGGCAGCGTACTAGACCAACGAGCCTTTTATTTTGGCAAATCAAGCAACACAGATATTTTTCTTGGAAGACACATTTGCACGTAGCGATGACTGGAGAGTATTGCAAAGGTTTGAGCAGAGGAATTTGTTTAATGAAGTTGCACAACAAGATGATGCTTACACTGCTCCTGATGTACAAGATAACACAGATGTTCCTAATATCTTTGAGAACCATCACGTCAATGACGCCAGCGAAAAGATTGCCTGTCGTGCCGTGGACATACAAGAGTTGATCAAGAAGAAGCCAACATTCGAGGATGTTGAGGACGAAGAAGAAGATGACACCGTGGGGAATTACGATTCAGACCGATACACATGGCGAAGATGTTGACGCTGCTGCTGCGGATGATGATTACATTGCTTTTGTCGTATTTTCCTGTCAGAAGACGTTTTTTTATCTACTATGTGAAATTGTGTTTGCTATGACAACTGAAACCTGATGAACATGTTGTTTAGTATTTTGCTGTGAGAACATCACTTGTTATGTATGCTGATTTGTGTTTCCGTTAATAGAAATCATTAGATGTTCACAACACTACGCCCACCCTGCTACACAGGTTTCATTCATTAGTAGTTTCAGCAAAGTGCTCATGTCATAGCCACTGAATACATCACGAGTGCTACATACACTGCAAATAAAGAGACAATCATCCTACAGAGCACATCAATTTTGCCCATTATCTTCACAAGCTCTTTCATCTCCTCATTGCTGTCAAGGCCGTTCAGCAGCTGTTGCTTGGCCATGATCAGAGGAACTGCGTCTTTAACCTTCTGCTCTGCATCTTCCTCTTCTACCGTTCCTTTAGTTACTTGTCCAACACCCCAACCTGCTGGTATTGGGATTCCTCGGCTAACCAAATAATCAGCGTAGTTGCATTCCCCCACATCAGCAACTTCCTAGAAATACAAATCACATGAATCTTCCCTTTTCTGCATGAATCAAATTGGAAGATCATCAACCAAACTATTAAAAAAATCAGCAACTGAAAGCAGCAGAACAACACTTAAACATATTATTACCCCATGATTTGGGCATTTGTAGAAGACTCGACCAGGGTTGCGGATTGTGGTTGAGACGCGACGGATGACTCTGCGTGATTTGCAGCAGTGGAACCACACCAATGCAGCGGGTTGCGATGAGCAATCGGCTGCGGTGCGCGTGCCGGCGGGTGTGTGATGAGACCCACAGGCGATGGTACGGGTGGCGACTTGGCGCATATTTGGTTGTTGCCTACTGAAGAGCAGGTGGACGAGCAGCCAGCGGACATGGTTGCTGCGGCCAGAGCTTCTGATGCTAGGCTGAGTAAGTAGAGAAGAGGAGGAGCGAACGTTGGATATGTCAGTTTCATTACTTGCAGAGTAGCATAGCACCATATATAGTCATAGTCTAGGTTTGGATTCGAACCAGCTACAAGAGCACGTCTTTCTTTTTTCTAAAACTCGGCAACGTCTCTTTACTGGTAGACTAGCTTGTTTTGTACGCCTTCCCAAGTCTTTGATTTTGTTTCCCTTTTTTGCGAGGAAGGAAGGAGGACAAAATTGAGAGTTCCTCGGATTCGAACCCAAGACCTCTCGGTTGAAAACCAAGGGTGCTAGTCACTTATGTGGCGAACGTTCCCTATGAGGAGGACGGCAGACGAACGCATTTTCCTTGCAGTTTTCTTCCTATATATAAAAAAAGTATGCTACTTGGTGTCCGCTTAGTCAAAAAACGATTGTGCCAACCTTGACCGTTCGATTGACATTCAACGTCTGTCGCGTTTCTTCAGTCTCTTCTTCCTCGATCCGCCAAAGCCAAACCAGCGCCGGCGGGACCGCCTGCTCCCGCCTCCCACGGCTGGCTGTGATCTTCCCCGGCTCCTGTTCATTCCCGTCCGAGGCCTCACCATCGTCCTCCGCGCTTGCCGCGGCGCCGCCCTCCGGTGCTGTCAACATGGTCAACCACCGAGAGGAATAAGGAGATGACTGTACATGGTGAGGATGACAGTAGGGACCCAGCAGCGTGCGTAGTAATTTTGATATTTCGGGACGGAGAAGGGTATCAACTGGGTTGTGCGGGACCCGTGGCCCGTCTAGCCCAGGCTTTTATTTCATATGTTTAGCACATGACCAGCCCAGTTTGTTTTTTTTTCTTTCTGAAAAATGGCTAACCAGCTATTTTGTTTTTTGCAGAATAACCAACATAGGCCTACTTGCTTTTCTACGCCCTGCTGGGCTGGAAATCTTTCAAGACGAGGAGGGATGCATTTTGCCCAGAAAATGGGCTATAAGTAATAAAAATGGGCTATAAGTAATAATAAATGGGCTGTAAAATGAAAAAAATACAGCAAACAGGCAATTAGTTCCCAAATACTGTTTTCTTTCGGATTTTGATATTTAAAATTTCATTATTTTTGTGCGGGTAAAATTCCATTGAATTTAAATTAAGGTATATTCAGATTTAAAATTAATTTGAATCTGGCTAGAAATTTCGGGTTGTATGCTGTTTGGGACAGATTTGGAGGCTGACTTGTGGGTCTACTAGGTTGACGTGTACTTTGGCTTTGTCAACTTAGTCCACAAATGATTCTAGCAGCAGTAACCGTTGGATGTTAATCCAACGGCCGTGTTGCTTCTTCAATAGCTGATCTTCTTGCTCCAGCCGCCCAAACCAGCTCCGGTGGGACTGCCTGCTCCCGCCTCCTGTGGCCGGCCGTGCTGCCGCACAGGCCACACCGCCCCACCCTACTTCATTGCTGGCCAAGCCATTCCTCTACTCACCCACACCTCCTGTTATTTTCCGGCGGCGGCAGCCGGACCAGTAAACCCTCGTACTCCCCACCGCGTGCGCAAGCATTGCCGAGTCTTCGCCGGCTCCGTGTCGTTCCCTTCCTAGGCCTCGCTGTCATCCACTGCCATGGTGCTCTCGGCGCGGCCTGGTCAACGTGGTCAACGAACGACATCCATCGGTCGTGGACTGTACGCGCAAAATAATGATTCCTCCACATGACAGCTAGGACCCACCGGAAGGGCCTCTGTATTTCGTGAAAAAAACGTTCCCACCGCTGACATGTCGGACCCACCAGCTATATCTTCGCACGCAAGGAAGTGCCTCCTTATTACGCACAGAAAAATGAATACCCACCCTGCTAGATGGGGGACCCACCATAGTGGGAGGATGACTTGTGGGCCAACTAAGTTGACAGGGACGGAGGGCTTTGTCAACTTAGTCAATATGAACAATTCTAGCTCCCGTGACCGTATGATGTCCATCCAACGGCCATAGTGCTTCTTCAACCTCTGGTCTTCTTGCTCCAGCTGCCCAAAGCAGCGCCGGTCGTGTCGAGTGCTCCTGCCTCTCATGGCCGGCTATGATGCCGCAGAGGCCTCACTGCCCCCTACTACTCCCACCGCTAGCCCAGGGTATCCCTCTACTCACCCACACCCCCTGTTATTCTGCGGCGACGGCAGCCTCACGCCGCAGCCGAACCAGTGAACCCTCGTACTCCTCTCCGCGCGGGCTACCACTGCTGCATCTTCCCCAGCTCCGTGTCGTCCCCTTCCTAGGCCTCGCCGTCATCCAGACCACCGCCCTGGTGCTCTCGGCGCGGTGTGGTCAATGTGGTCAACGACCGACTTCCATCAGAAGAGTACTGTACGTGGAGAGGCTGACAGCTGGGTCCAGGCGGCCGCAAGGAAGTGCCTCCTTATTACGCGCAAAATAATTATTCCTCCACCTGATAGTAGGGACCCACCAGACGGGCCACCTTATTTCGCGAAAAAAACGTTTCCCCCTAACTGCTGGGACCCACCGGACGGGCCAGCGTATTTCGTGAAAAAAACGTTCCCCGCGCTGTCAGCTCGGACCCATCGGAAGTGCCTCCTTATTACGCACAAAAAAATGAATACTCCCCTTACTAGCTGGGACCCACCATGGTGGGAGGCTGACTTGTGGGCCTACTAAGTTGACTGGGACGGGGGCCTTTGTCAACTTTAGTCAATATGAACGATTCTAGCTCCATTGACCGTACGGTGTCCATCCAACGGCCGTAGTGCTTCTTCAACCTCTGGTCTTCTTGCTCCAGCCGCCCAAAGCAGCGCCAGTCATGCCGCATGCTCCTGCCTCCTGTGGCCGGTTGTGCTGCCGCGGAGGCCTCATCGCCCCCTACTATTCCCACCGCTGGCCAGGCCCTGCGGCGACGGCAGCCTCACACCGTAGCCGAACCAGTGAACCCTCGTACTCCTCTCCGCGCGGGCTTCCACTGTCGCGTCTTCCCCAGCTCCCCGTCGTCCCCTTCCTAGGCCTCGCCGTTGTCCACCGCCCTGGTGCTCTCGGCGCAGAGTGGTCAAAATGGTCAAGGAACGACTTCCATCGGACGTGGACTGTACGTGGAGAGGCTGACAGCTGGGTCCACGGCCGCAGCAAGGAAATGCCTCCTTATTACTCGGAAAATAATGATTCCTCCACCTGACAGCTGGGACCCACCGGACGGGCCACTGTATTTCGCGAAAAAAATGGTTCCCCCTGACCGCTGACCGCTGGGACCCACCAGCTACACCTTCGCACGCAAGGAAGTGCGTCTGGGCAAAAAAAAGATTCGCCCCCTGACTGCTGGGACCCACCGGCTACATCTTCGCACGCAAGGAAGTGTGTCCGGGCAAAAAAAACCAAAACGATTTGCCCCCCTGACTGCTGGGACCCACCAGCTACATCTTCACACGCAAGGAAGTGTCTGACAGTCGGGACCCACCTAGTCGGAGCGTACGTAGTGTTGTCATTCTGGTCGCGAACGTGTACGTACATATATACTGGTGGATGTAGAGGCGCGCACGTGTCATAGTAGAGGCGCGCACGTAGCATGTACACGTACGTACAGCGGTGAGGGTGCAAGAAAGAAAATACATCCACGTACATACATACGGGCAGGGTCTCGAACGCCTACTCGCGCATACGTACATGGCTGGGTCGGAACGGAGAAACAGCGTCGTCGTCGTGTTCATGGGGAGCCAACCGGCTGGGTCGGAACGGAATGTGTGGTCGTGTTCATCGGGAGGGCTTGGACGGAATAGGCGATGGAAACAAGGCCTAGCGTACCGCACAACGGAGAAAACGGCCTTGTGTTTGACCGGCTGTCACGCCCAATATGCGATACTATCCTAAAGCGACTCAAAGGTCCCACCAAGGATAGAACCGCATATTGAAATGCTTTTGCAAGGTGGATATCATTACATCAACATTACATAATAGATGGGGATACATACAAGAGGCATACAATGCCACACGAATACAACACCATCTCATACATGAGAACAACATCCGACTACGGATGAAACACAAACAGAAGCTCAAACGACATCCACCCTGCTAGCCCAGGCTGCCGACCTGGAACCTATCCCCTGATCAAAGAAGAAGCAGAAGGAGAACTCCAAAACAAGTAAACATCGCTCTCGCGTCGTGATCATCGCATAACCTGCACCTGCAACTGTTGTTGTAGTAATCTGTGAGCCACGAGGACTCAGCAATCCCATTACCATGGGTATCAAGACTAGCAAAGCTTAATGGGAATGGAAAGGATAAGTGGTGAGGTTGCAGCAGCAACTAAGCAAGATATGGTGGCTAACATATGCAAATAAGAGCGAGAAGAGAGCAAGCGGAACGGTCGTGAAGCTAGCAATGATCAAGAAGTGATCCTGAACTCCTACTTACGCCAAACATAACCCAAAACCGTGTTCACTTCCCGGACTCCGCCGAAAAGAGACCATCACGGCTACACACACGGTTGATGCATTTTAATTCGGATCTGGTGTCAAGTTATCTACAACCGGACATTAACAAATTCCCATTTGCCGCATAACCGCGGGCATGGCTTTTGAAAGATTATACCCTGCAGGGGTGTCCCAACTTAGCCCATGATAAGCTCTCACGATCAACAAAGGATGTTCCTTCTCCCAGGAAGACCCGATCAGACTCGGAATCCAGGTTAGAAGACATTTCGACGATGGTAAAACAAGACCAGCAAAGCCGCCCGGATGTGCCGACAAATCCTGATAGGAGCTGCACATATCTCGTTCTCAGGGCACACCGGATTGTCCAAACTTCTGGTAGGCCAGCCCAGAGTTGCCCCTGGTGACCACCGACGGCTGACAGGTTGGACCAACACTCACGACGAGCACTGGCCCGGGGGGGTAAAAATAAGATGACCCTCGAGAGCGCGACTCCCAAGGTAAAAAGGGGTAGGTGATGCAAATGTAAAACCAAGGTTGGGCCTTGCTGGAGGAGTTTTATTCAAAGCGAAATGTCAAGGGGGTCCTATAAATCACCCACCCGCGTAAGGAACGCAAAATCTGGGAACATAACACCGGTATGACGGAAACTAGGGGCGGAAAGAGTGGAACAAAACACCAGGCATAAGGCCGAGCCTTCCACCCTTTACCAAGTATATAGATGCATTAATTAAATAAGAGATATTGTGATATCCCAAACATAATCCTATCCACCATGGAGCAATCTTCAACTTCACCTGCAACTAACAACACTATAAGAGGAGCTAAGCAAAGCGGTAACATAGCCAAGCAATGGTTTGCTAGGAAGGGTGAAACAGGTTAGAGGCTGACATGGCAAATTGGGAGGCTTGAAGAGCCAGTGATAGGTAGCGCAGCAAAGCGATAGAATGAAGCAACTAGCATAGGAATGATAGTAGTGAGATCCAGGGTAGCGGTCATCTTGCCTGAAATCCCGCTATGAAGAAGAACGAGTCCATTAAGAAGACGAACGGATGAAGACGAACCAAGCGTAGACGAACGAATCCTCATGATCGCAACGAAACGGGAACTATCGAGAAGAAGCACACAACATAGTAAACACACCACACATGGACAAGACATGATGCACAAACAAGTATGATGCAAGACAAGACTACATGAAGCTACTCATGGCAAGAGATGATGCAAACAAGAGCAACACATCAAGGCAAGTTTAAATGAGGTAGGGAACAACATATAACAATTCCGGTAAGTCCTCATATGCAAATTTCAAAATTGGTCCAGATCTGAATAAACCTTATGTTCAAGTTGTTAAACAGCAGGTTAAGATGCACCAAGATGATCTACACGAGATTCTAGTCAAGTTACATATAAAGTTCATTTAGTTCGGAGCTACGGCCTAGAAGATATGATCAAAACAAGTTAAACATGGCATTGATGCAAAATGCATACACGCATCAAGTAAACACACCAAAACAAGGATGCAACATGATAATATGAAACTACACACAAAATCAAGCAAGTTTCATATAGAGCACACTCAAAACGGAGTAATGGTTCAACACATGCACTCTATAGAAGTTTAAAGGACAACCTGTCCAAAACAGCAACTAGGCATATTGCAAGCATCAAAACAATATGCTACAGCACCTCAACATAAGAATAAAAGGCATGGACATGATGTACAGGTAAAGAATAACAAAGCATGAACACTGAGCTATCTCCAGAAATCACTACAACATGCTCAAAAAGACATGGCAAGATTGCATATAATAACAGTTTCAGACTTTGCAGAAATAACATCAGGTTGCAATGTTTAGAGCTATCAAACAACATGCTACAGGAACTTAACATGGCAAACAAAGTCATGGCATGAACCTAATAATTTCATAGAACAAAAGTCCTTTACTAACCATGAGCCAAAAAGGATCAGAAAATATGATGGCACCCATGTAAACATGGCAAATTATATGATAGATTCAAACATGGCAGGAACAACGATAAGTAGGCATGTTGGTTAGCTTGTACCACTCATCACAGAGCAATACATGGCATGAAAAGGTAACCAACAGTAAGAAGACATGTTTAAGAAGCTATGCAAGGCAAGAACAAGTTCATAGGATGCATGGAACACTAGCAAATCACATGGCAAAACTGAACTTAATGTTGACAGGCTGACAGCAACATTATTTAGCAAGTTTGGAGCATGATAATAACAACCTACAGAAAGCCATAAATGCAACCAGAGGCATGGATGGATAGAGCATGACATGTATAACAAAACATCCTTAGTGAATATCTCCAGATTATGCATAGAATGACTTGTAGCTGTAGGTTTACATAGCATCATGATATGACAGATTCAGCCTAGCAAAATAGCGACCGCAAGAAACCTACTTAACAAGCTTGATGCACTCAGTACAAGACTTACAAAAATACAAGTCAAGCACTCCTGTAAAGATGGCATGACATAGCTCAAAACTCATGTAGAGCTCATGCTCATAGGATGCACACATCAAATGCAACAAAAATGACAAATAACCCAGTTATAACAGTTTCAGCAGATTAACATCATATAGCATTCTTGCAACAATGATTCAAGCATCAAGATGGACTCAAACAAACATGGCACAATGGAATGAAATGTAGACCATCTCATGAAGAACATTTTGGTATATTACACGCACGAAACGGAGCAGTATGCAGCAAGTTATGATGCGATGAACAGGGCATGAAAATGGCAAAATATCAGGGACTAAGAAGAAATATACCCTCCGAGATCTAGGGTTTGCGCGGATGACGAGGACGGCCGGGGCCCTCGCCGGAGTTGGGGAAAAAGGCGCCGGTGGGTCGGAGCGGTGAGATCAGGCCCTCCCGCGGCCGGATCTGGCCGGAGGTGGAAGGAGGAGGCGCGGGCG
>NC_057798.1:655613960-655614966 GCF_018294505.1 Triticum aestivum | reverse complement strand
GGCGGTGGAGGTCGGGCCCGATCCGGCACGGGGCGGGCTCCCCGTGGGCCAGGCGGGCCGGCGGCGGAGGGGCGGCGGCGATGCCATGTGGCGCGCCCCGATTGGCACGAGCGGCAGCGACGGTTTTGTCCGGTGGCAGCGGACTTGTCCGGTGGCTGCGGGGAGGATTTTTAGGGTTTGGGGGAAGGATTCATTCGTGAATTTTCGGGAGAAGGGCATATTTATAGATTCTGGGAGCTAGGAGAGTCCAAATGGAGCACGGTTTTCGCCCACACGATCGTGATCGAACGGCGGAGAGCATGCAAGGGGTTTAGATGGGTTTTGGTCCACTTTGGAGGGGGTGCTGGGCTGCAAAGAGAAGGGGTTTTTGGGCTACGCGGTTAACCGTTGGAGTATCAAACGACCTCCAAATGGCACGAAACTTGACAGGCGGTCTACCGGTGCTATACCAAGGCCACTTGGCAAACCTCGGGCCATTCCGAGAAAGTTCAACACCTGCTCACAACAGGAGACAAAAGGGGGACGCCGGAGGACATAGGAGTGCCGGATTGCAAAACGGACAACGGGGAAAATGCTCGGATGCAAGAAACGAACACGTATGCAAAATGAAATGCACATGATGACATGATAAAATGTAACACGCAAGAAAATGACATGGCAACGAAGGCGAATAACTGGCAGACACCTGGTGCATCGAATCCGGGGCGTTACACCGGCCACGTTCGAAACATGGTCTTGTTGATCGGGAGGGGCCTGGCATACCGCAAAACAGAGGAAACGGACCTCCTACGATCGAAACGGGGGTCCTGTTGATCGGGAGGGGTGTGGAATACCGCAAAACGGAGGAAACGGACCTCCTACGGTCGAAACGGGGGTCCTGTTGATCGGGAGGGGTGTGGCGTACCGCAAAATGGACGAAACGGACCTCCTACAGTCGAAACGGGGGTCCTGTTCATCGGGAGGGGTGTGGCGTACCGCAAAACAGGACTCCACGGGATACTGTTCA